>NC_136307.1:9298511-9338511 GCF_964198595.1 Lampetra fluviatilis | reverse complement strand
ATTGTCTCGTTTGTATTGTCTCACTTGTATTGTTTGGCTCGTGTGTTCCATTTAAATGTAACACGAACAGTCACATGTTACTCATTTGCATTCGTGGGAAGTCGTCGATCTCACGCGCACTACGATACACTCGTCACGGTGGACGTAACCCTCTATTAGAATCGATTAATCGTAATCGACTATTCATCGATCGTAATCGTCACGGGCCGACTAATAACGTCACGGGGTGGACTTGGTGGGGAGGTTGAGGTGGACTGCGGTTTTATTTTTATTTTTAATATTTAAATGTGACTTTTAAAAGACTAATATAATAATAATGCGGGGTAAATGTTTTAACGTTTTTTTTATATTTCTCTGTGGTGTGGCGTTCGAGGTACCAAAAAGCACAACTGGCTCTTGCAAACGCGAGCGGTGGGAATCACGGCGTGAATTCAGACGGAGCCGTACGGGGCTCAGTTCCAGAAAATATGTCCCTTCTCACCCTCCCCCCCCCCCATCCTCCACGAGGGGCTGGGGGGTTGGGGCAGGTGCAGGAAAATGTTCCCATGAGAAATTAAGAACCCGAGTCGGAAACGATTATTATCATCGATTTTTTGTTGTTGCTGTTTAATTTTAAACTTCGTTGTCTCAAGCAGCTGGCTGCAGGGTTACACGCGAACCGATCACCACACAGCGGAATACGAATCGGCGATAATAAAACACAAACACCGCCACTTCGTGCCGGTGACGCTGCTGTTGTTACAGCGATGGCAGTGGTGCACAAATGACTATAACGACACTATCATAGAGGGTTTTTTTTGGGTTACATCGCGTAAATATATAGAAATGTGTCGTTAAAACCCGCCACCACCCGACACAGCCAACTAGTAAGGGTTGTCACGGAAACAGAACGTGGCCGATTCGTCACTAGTACAGCACTAATTGGTGTGTTGGAGAGCCAAGCCACAACATTTACAATCTGAGTACGGCGTTTGTAAAACGTGGTATGCCTTCTTCATAGTACATGCTATGAAGAAGGCCCATTGCCTGAAACGTCACCTATTCTATAACAATGTAAAGCCACAAAGTGTTGATACGTGTTGAGTGCTGCTGGCATTAACTTAAACTATAAAAAAAAATTGTATTATACCAGGAAATATATAGCAACCAGATACTCTGAATTTAAGTTTCTAAATGTGGAGGGGAAATGAAGTGGTTTAACATATGGAAATGCACAGCAGCCAAAGGCTCTAAACTCATGCTTCTAAATGTAGAGGGAAAACTGGAGGCCCCGGCGAGAAATCCACACGACCACGGGGAGAACATGCAAACTCCAAATATACAGCAGGCGTCAGGGTCGTGGATCGAACCCATAACATCCCGGATAGCAGGCAAGGAATGTATCATCTCGCCTGTGTGCCAATGCCAACGCTGCTGCGGCAGTAGCAGCAGCAGTAGCAGCATCACCACCGGGGGAAATTGGTTTAATTTTGGCAATAATCATGCGCGATCGCATTCATAAACGGGGCTTCAACGTAGCATCCTTAAAAGCCGCGACCCAGTCAGCTTGCCACGTTGGGCCACTTGGTTGGATCAACGTTCCGTGTTTACTGAGGGGGCACGTTGGCTTCGCGGAGTCGCGAAAGCGACGAGAGAAGAGCCCTTTGCGTCTTTTTGTGTGAGTGTGTGTGTGGCGTATTCCTAACCAGTTTGAGCTGCAAGGGAACCATGATGATGTAACTATGACGTGTATCATAATGCTCGCTTTTAATTGCACAAATATAATGCAAACTTGGGTCGTTTTATTGTATTATACGGGGGGGGGGGGGTGGGGTTCTAGCCGCGTGTATAGTTTTATCCATACGTCAGTGAGTAGTGGTACTAAAGAAAGTGGTAGTTAACCTTGAAACGTGAAGCACACCGATGGGTGTAATGGTACGATCTGACAGCTGGGGGGTGGATGTCTCGTACACGACGAGGTGGACTGTTTCATTAATTGTGTAGGGTGAGTTACGTTTCAGAAATAACTAAAGTTGTTTTTGTCAGTTATTGAGAGTTTATTCATATGAGGTCGTTATTGTCTGCATTGCCAACTATGGCAAGAGGTTATTTAACGGTATCTACGCAATGATAATAATACAACACAATATAATTGGGATTTCGGATGAGTATATTAATATTAATAAAGGTATATCAAACCCAATAGAAGAAACTGAACCCAGAAAACGTAGCTACCAGCCGTTGAATACAGCCACTTGGAGAGGATTATCAGACATTATGAAGAAAATTCAGAAAATAAATTAATATTTGTCAATCACACTGTGACCTTAAAATAAACACAATACAACAGGTGACGTTTCGGGCGATGGCCCCTGCTTCAGTACACATAAGTGGACGGATCATTGCCCGAAAATGTCGCCTATAATATATGCATTATTCGAAGACATCGTTAATATTGGCCAACGCGGAATCGCCGAACGAATGAGTTTCATTAGCAAGGAGTAATAGGATCAGCAGCGTGGACGTTGGGGAAAATCGACGCGTCGATAACACGTAAAGTGTTGTTGATAGCGATCAGCAGGGGGGGGAAGGGGAGGAGGAGGAGGTCGTGATGGGTGGGACACGTGCGTGGTGGGACAGGGCAGTATCAAAACTGTGAAAATAAATATATTACAAAATGGCTTTACCCTTTCTGGCAATTAAACGGTAGGTTTCGATTTAAAGCTTTCGTGACTGCAGGGATTCATCTTCTTTGTTCTTTCGGTAAAGTCACGTAGAATGGAAATAATAAAATAATGTCTCCTCGACAGACCTGTTCTCCACCTGAGGACGGCTACTTGCTTTGTGGCCGAAACGTCGTGAGAATTATTCTATTATGTTTTATTTTTAGTATTTTATTATTTCCATTCTACGTGACTTTACCGAAAGAACCAAGAAGATAAACAGTAGGTGTTAAGATGTTCAAGTACCGCTTAGATACCTGGCCGTAGTATCCAAGAGGCACATCAGGACCTGTAGGTACTGTGCCTAGGGCGTACGAAAACGAAAGGGTTTACGAAGAAAGTTGCCCATGGTTTTTTGGGGGGTTTGTATGATGAACAAAAATGTAACCGATATATCTTCTTGAATAAATATATTTATATAGCAAGTGTATATTCCTAAGAGGCAGAATCACGTCAATCTTTTTGTTTCTCATAAGGTGAGAGGAAATTAACTTCGGAGATGAACTTTTAAAGAGTTTTGTTCATTGAAAAATTAGCCATAACATCTTATAATTGTGTTTTTCGCACTATCAAGCGGAGTAGTTACAGCGGCGGTAGTAGTAATACGGGGCAGCAGTAGTAGCTGTAGAAAGTGATCACCGAAGGCCTACGAAACAGAAGTGCCTAGGGCCTACAAGAACAATAATCCAGCCCTGCCGTGATACCTCTTGCAAGGCATCGGAGTCTGCACAGATGTAATCGCTCAACCCGAACGATTGGAAACTTTGATAACTTTCATTGACATTGCACCGTTCGCCTTTTGGCGTTCTCTGGTCTGACGCTGCTAGTGAGACAAGGCCGTTGAAGAAGGCTGTCTCTGGGGTAAGCCAATCAGTTTCAAAGACAATGCATACATTATCACAGATTTTGTTTGCATGTTTTGCCACAAGTGTGTGTGGTTAATGCAGACTTGGTGCCTTCCAATGGGTATATAAGTGGTGCATGGACATTTTAAAAACCCGTTTTATTGCCAAGAAAGGTAAATAAAAACTTCTCGTTTCCATCAAGCCTATAACACCTGCTATGCAATGATGGTCTCTCATCCAGTCGACTACCCAGGCTCAGCCATGCTTGGTGTGCGAGATGCTGACGAGGTCGGTAGGGTGAATTCTGGGTAATGTTCGGTGATAGGCGATACGCGCGACTTCCACCGGGAGGGAAGCATTCTCATAACACTAAGGCGTTTGAATCAATACTGATAGTTGTTGCTTGCAATTACTCTTTTTTTTTTCTTAAGACTATAGCGGAGTCGTCGGCTGTAAGATTACGTGCTTTTGTCGTGTACAGATGTAGGGTGACTTAGTTGTGGTACTGTGTGACAGCGACTTGGGGTGAAGCAGCAAACTGCATAGCAGTTGGATTTTATTGTTTTAAATTAAAGTTCATGATGTGGAAACTTATCGAAGTGTGGAGTGCGGTGTTTATTGTTCTTCTTCTCCTTCTGTGCGAGTCGACGAGCCCGTTCGGAAATCTCGCAGGGCGCGTGCGTCGAGAACGGCCCCGCTGAAGTGGATCTCGGAGAGCTACCTCTGAGGTGCCATCGAAGTGACCTCTGGTGTCGCAAAGCAGGGGACGGAACTTTCACAGCCGGCCTGCCACGGAGAGCAATGTTCGTCGCACGACAGTCAAACCGAAATCTTTTTTTTATCCTCAGAGGAGCTGCAATTTTTGGCAAATAAATTAAATACAGGTTTCCCTCGCTTTATGCGCTTGGAGATGCATTCCAAGAAAAGGGCGCAACAAAGCAAAACCGCACGAGGAGACAGCTCCCTTGCCTAGTAGCGCACACAAAGACAAAGATCCCCTGTATAGCCTGAACAGACTGTAGGGGCAAGTGCTGTTTGCGAACACTTATGAAGGCCGGCACTGCACACGAGGGGGTGGGTGGCCAGCACCACGCCCGAACGGCTTTGTCTCCCTAGTGACGATGTTTACACACCGCACCAGGTACTCGTTTGAGGCCCAGGACCGGTTCAGATAATCGTCACTGGTGTTGGCCGGGAGCGGGAATCGAACTCGGGTCGCCGGGTTCGTAGCGCGCTAAAAATTAGATGATGATGATGCGTGAGAAGGAGGACACGTGGAAGAGAGGAGGAAGGGGTGGATAACGACGATGGTGATGAGGTGGAGGGAGGGAGGATGGATGGGGACGAGGAGCGGTGGAGGAGACGTCGAGACGCAGGGGGGAGAGTGGGTGCCGGAGAGTTCGCGAGATGTCTCCGGTCACGTGGCACCACATGGAGGAACCTCCGGGCGCAGTGTCTCCAGGAGCGGAGGATGGGGGCTTCGCACCCCCCGCCCCCTGGGGGCCTCACACCCCCCACACCCCGCCCCCCGCCCCGCAGCTACCAGGGTAGGGGGTTGAGGCGAGGCTACGTGAGCCAGCAGTTCTCGCCCAGGTCGGACGAGTCCCATGTGGTCCTACACACTTTATCCGAGAGCCATGTGTGGTCCTACATACAGTAAAACCTTGGATTGCGAGTAACTTGGTCTGCGAGTGTTTTGCAAGACGAGCAAATTTTTAAAATTAATATTAATTTGATAAACGAGCGAGGTCTTGCAATACGAGTAGAACGTGTGTACGCTTTGTCTGCCGAGCGTCACGTGATCACAACTGATGTACGAGTGCTTTGATATACGAGTGCTTTGGATTACAAACACGTTTCCGGAACGAATTATGCTCGCAATCCAAGGTTTTACTGTAATTTATCAAAGTTACATGTGGCACTACACACTTAAACCCAGAACCATGTGGTCCTACAGTCACCCTTTATCCGAGTGTGACGTGTTAGAAGTGTCTCTCCTGAGTTCTACTAAAAACCAAATGTGTTCAAACATTGTTTTCTTCTTGGTTCTTTCGGTAAAGTCACGTCGAAGGGAAATAATAAAAGAATAAAAATAAAGCATAATATATTATTTTATTATATTATTTTATTTTATTTTTATTATTTTATAATTTCCCTTCTACGTGACTTTACCGAAAGAACCAAGAAGATGAATCCTTGCAGTCACGAAAGCTTTAAATCGATGTTCAAACATTGTTTGGTTAAAATAAAAACTCGTAATTTCGCGTTGCTGCTCCACGTTGCGGGAATCCCCATTGCCGCTCATCTAGAGATTGGCTCCCTCCAATCACTCCCCCTCTTTATCTTCCTGTTACACCAACACACACGGAGTTTTCTTTGCACGTACACCTAATTCTAGATTTGAAGCTTTCGTGACTGCAAGGAATCATATTCTTAGGTTTTTTCGGTAAAGTCACGTAGGTAAAACATCAAAATTAATGAAAATAAAATAAAATAAAAACAAAAATCACCGAAACGTCGTGATTTTGTTTTTATTTTATTTTATTTTCATTAATTTTGATGTTTTACCTACGTGACTTTACCGAAAAAACCTAAGAATACGAACACCTAACTTTGTGTTCCTGACGCCTCTTGCCCAACGCACGACTTTGTTTCGATTCGCGTGTGATTATGTCACTGTTACACTCAACTATAGAGCTTGCATCTTGACTGAAAGCTTTCGTGACTGCAGGAATTCATATTCTGTGGGTCTTTCGGTAAAGTCACATAGATAGGTTCAAAGAAAAGAACAAAAACACTACAACACAAGCGGTCGTCATCAGGAAAAAAAGTTGCAATGACGTCGTAGTTTTTTGTTTTTTTTCTTTGAACCTATCTACGTGACTTTACCGAAAGACCCAAAGAATATAGAGCTTACTTCCACCTGTGCCTACCGGTTTTTTTTTAAATGTATCGTGTGTTTCATTTACGACCGTCAAAATACCTTGTCGTATATTTGGGCAATACTCCTGAAGTAACTTTTTCTCTGCGATATTCACGTCCGTGCCTTTAATTTTCTTGCCGCTGCTGCCGCCGCTGCATTCACGGAACGCCACAGATCTCCGTTGCAAGATAGCCGGGCCAGGCTGGCCAAACGGGCCCCACCGTCCGTGTAATCCGCACCTCCGATTAGCACGGTCGGCTACGTACGGTGCGAAAGAATGTCAACATGCGCAAATACATCCCGCGAGGCAAATCAAAATAAACGTCAACTTGAGCCTCGCCGTCACGCGGCTGCGTAGGTTTGTCGCGGCTTTGCTGCCGCTTGCTGCTGCTGCGTCGCCCTCTGAGTTGTGAATCCCAGGGTTCATACAAAGAATATGAATCCTTGCAGTCACGAAAGCTTCAACATCTAGTATTCCAGGGTTGTTGTGGGGCTCCGTGGCAATGACAACAATAATGCATTTTATTTAGACAGCGCTCTTCCCCACGCTCAAAGCACTGCACGGTAGAAAAAAAAATTCAATATTTACATACACAATAAGATCTTAGATTTGGGACAAAAAACAATGGCATATGTATGACAAACTGATGGATTCTCCATTATCTCCGGTTGTGGCCAACATTTTCACGGAAAAATTTCAGACGGACGCCATCCAGGCATTCACTCTGCGCCCGTCACGTGGATGACACGTTTGTCATCTGGCCACATGGCCCACCGGCTCTGGAACAATTTCTCAACCACATCAATTCCATACACCCAGCAATCAAATACACCATGGAGGTAGAAAAGGATGGCATGCTACCCTTCTTGGATGTCTTAATCAAAAAAAGAGACCAGATGGCTCAATGAGCCACTCTGTCTACAGGAAAGTAACCCATACCGACGACTACCAATCCATCCCAGAAGAATTCCCTCATCAAAATGCTACACCATAGAGCTCAATGTATCTCCGACGATGAACACCTGACCAGTTAACTCAAACACGTACACCAGGCTCTCAAGGCGAATGGATATTCTGACTACACAATCCGCAAAGCCATCACCCCAACCGCGAGGAAGGAGCCATCTGAAGATCCAATAAAAACCATCACCTTACCTTACAAGGATAACCAAAAAGATTTCAGCTACATTTGGAGGATTGTCCCCTCTTTTCTCTCCTCCTGATGAAGACCGCTTGTGTTGCGATCGAAAGTTTGTGGGGAATAATAGCCATTTTCTATACTTTTTAGGCAGAAGCAATTAAAAAGTAACACTTAGTACCCAGTAACAAAAATTGTGTTACATAATTATAAAAGTATATTTTTTTGCATTTTACCATAAGTATGTGTGGTTAATACAGACTCGATTCCTTGTAATAGGTGTCTAGTTAATGTTTGAACATCTTAAAAAACCTCCCGTATTTATGCCATGAAATCCTTTTTTTATTCATTAAATATATTGGTACTGGCCAAAGGTTCGAGTACAATCGGACGTTGTACCTGAATTTCGTTCGCTTCTTAGGTTGGCATCAGAGAAACTTTACCAAATGCGACTCGTGCGTGTGCTTGTGTTTTAATTATCATTTTAAAACCGAATTCTCCACCAAAATATCATCACGAGGCTCTGCTCCTATGGTTTTTTTTTTTTATAAACGGAGGACATTGTTGAAGATTATTGATTATTATTCCGTTATGATTACGACGCTTCTTTACCCAGGCGCTTTGAGTGGCGGACTTGTGCAAGAAAGGTGCCACGTGTTTAAGGGAAAATGAAATTTACTTGACTCACCAAGTCTCAAGACTCGTTTTCAGGAGGGGCCTGCCGAGTTGTTGCAGTAGAGGGCGATGTTGCTGTTGCCGCTGCTGCTGCTGTGTATTCAGCACCATAGGTCGATTGAAATGAGTACCTGGTGCGATGTGTAAACATCGCCGCTAGGGACAGGGCGTGGTGCTGGCCACCCATTCCCTCGTGTACCGTGGCGGCCTTCATAGGTGCTCGCTAACAGCACTTGCCCCTACAGTCTGTTCAGGCTATATGAGGATCTTTGTCTTTTTGTGTGTACGTATATTTCTCTTTGTCTAAGCACAATTGAGTGATTTTCAGGCATTGTTAAAATTCAGTTTTGGGTTGTTTGTTTTGGCCAATACCAGTTCCATTGTGTGTGCGGCAGTTGTTTTGTTGATCTGTGGGAGAGAAACGGGAGAACCATAAGTAAACCCATGCAGAACAGAGGGGGAGACTTAAAGCTTTAGTGATTGCAGGAATTCATATTCTTTGGGTCTTTCGGTAAAGTCACGTATATAGGTTCAAAGAAAATAAAATAACCAAAAAACTACGGCGTTTCGATCGCAACACAAGCGGAAGTCATCAGGAAAAATGGGGTGACGACTGCTTGTGTTGCGATCGAAAAGTTTTGGTTTGTTATTTTCTTTGAACCTATCTACGTGACTTTACCGAAAACCCCAAAGAATACACATTTCACTTTATTCCATCTCTCAAAATCAGCTCAAGCCTCCCGTAAATTCCGCAACTTTTTGCGCGGCCACCCCCACTCGGAATCCCTCCCCTCTCCTCCCCGCCCACTCTGAAAACAGACGCTGGCACGTGCAGCGGCGTCGACGCCGACAATGGCGAGATGTTAACTCCCTTGCCTGGTATGCAGGAGCGCTTGGGTTCGATCCCGACCCTGACGCCTGCTGTATATTTGGAGTTTGCCGTGTCTCTCTCCCCGTGTTCGCGTGGATTTTTCCCCCAGTGCTCTGTTTTTTTTCGTAATTTGGCTGCTATAAACGTCTACACGATAAGCCACTCTATTGAGCACTCATTTGTGGCAAGTTCGCTTCTGTAAAAAGCTGTATAGATCAGTGGGCCTTACCTGGTAAAATAAAAAAAATAGTTTGACTCTAGAACCAATACCTAACAGAGAGGGTCCCTTCCCACAAACATCCGGGCAGTTCACCAGCATCGGTTTAAGCAAGATCTGGCTCTGCGAATAAGACACTCAATGTCGACATGGGTCCATGCAGCGTTTGCTTTCTATTAAACCAATGCTGCTGAAATGATTCAATCTCAGCAGGCCGTATGACCGATAGGGGGGATGTATAAACAAAGATACAAACATCTACAGTCTGTACATATTATGTAGAGGAGGCAGGAGACGTGAAGTCTTGCATATCCGTAGCGTTCAGCCTCGGGTGACTTCATGCGGGTCTGACATTGCCGCTTGTTATCCCGAGCACCCAAAACGTGGGGGCAATGCCTCGCTGCGTTCAGCAGAGGGCGCGGATGGCTCACCCGCCAAACCAAATACACGAGCAGGCGCGGGACGCCTCCTTCCCATGGCTGTCCCTCAACATGCATAACACAGGCACGGGATATCTGTTTAAAAAGTGTGCGTTGTTTTTTGGTTTGTTTCCATAACTCATCATTATTGTACAGCGACGCGTAGAGCCGGGACACCTGCGGCGTCCTCGCTGTGACATCGGCAGTTCGGCAGCATTGGCTTCAAGCCACGCCCGTCCCTGCCGATGGGACACTGCGAGTCGAAACCGCTCCAGAGTGTTGCTTTGTCTTGAATGAATGATGCTGAAATGATGCACTCCCGCAAGAACGCGCTAATAGGTCGTGTAAGAAATACGTAGAAATATTTTTTTTTATTATGCGCAGACGGATATGTGAAAGAGGCATTTGTCTTAGAGACCATTGCTGTTCGTGCGATGCATGGAAATGTCCCGAAATCGCTGTAGAATTTGTAACGCGCACAGAGTCCAATTATAGGCTCACAGGAGCCCAAGCTCTGCGATCCTATAATTGGGATGTTTGTCCACCTCGGAGTGGCACGGAGATGCAGTGGTTACACTCGTGCCTCACAGCAACAACAAGGTCCTGGGTTTGATTTCCCACTCGGGCACCAATCTGTTGTGGAGTTTATATGTTCTGCCCCTGTTCTGCATGGGTTTCTTCCCATAGCGAAAAACCATGTATACTGTTAAGCAGTGCATAGGGTTGATGAAAGAAAGTAGGCGTACTTACGTGCCCGCACTTAATTTGTGTTTCGATGATTTACCTTCATTAAAAAAATCTGGCCACGTCTCGCACCCCCAGAGAGGGCATTTAGGGGTTGCGGGCACTCCAATTTGAGAAGCACAAGTCTCGTGCATTTGGCTGCCGTAAATCTCCACGTGATAAGTCACTTCGTTGACATATCATTTGTGCGAGCTGGGTCGATTCTGAAACAAAGCTAAATAGTTCAGTGGGGCTTTACCTGGGAAAATAAAAAAGTAGTTTAACGTCTTGTCGACGAGTGACACGAATCGTATACAACGCGTAGACCGAATATCAGAGCATACATCCATAATCAATGTTTTTGGTTTTATATCGCGTTATTTATAAATGTGTCGTAACCTTCCACCACCCGACACGGCCTTTCTGGCGAATTGCCCGATGATGCTGGATGCAATTACCAGCGAAACGTCGAACTCAAAAATTGTAAATGTTGTGGTTTCACGCTTCAACACACCGGTGGGCTAAAGCAGTGAACAATTTGTCTTTGGTCAACGTGACACTTTTTTGCTGATTGGCCGTGTCGGGTGGTGGAGGGTTACGACACATTTATAAATAACGCGATCTAACTCAAAAACGTTGAATATGAATAATATTGGTCGCGAAAGCCTACGTGTTAAACAGAGCACACATCACCACTCATCATGGCTTATGCCCCTGAGTTCAAGAGTTCTCGAAAACTAGGCAGGGGTTGAGCCGCCTGGATAGTGCTCAGACGGACCAAAGACAAAGATTCCCCGTCTAGCCTAAACCGACTTTTGGGGCAAGTGCTGTTAGTGAGCACCTATGAAGGCCGGCACGGCACACGAGGTAAGTGGGTGGCCAGCACCACGCCCGATCGCCTTTGTCTCCACGAGTGGCGATGTTTGCACATCGCACCAGGTACTCATTTGATGCTGAGTCGACCTAGGGGAGGCGCAAGACCGGTTCAGATGATCACCACTGGTGTTGGCCGTGAGCGGGAATCGAACTCGGGTTGCCGGGTTCTTAGCGCACCACCACCATCACGCATTCATAAACAGCTGTCATAGGCTACTGAAACAGCAGTGTCCGTATAGCGAGATCAATTGTTGCATTGTACTTCCATGCTACCGTTACCAACCCTCAACGTCCATCGTGGTGAAGTGTGGTCACTTAACCCCTTCCCACTACCCTTCACGGAGGTGGGAAGGGTTGGGGGGAGGCGGTGGACGCAACTCATCCAGCAGTGGATTGGCAAAGGGCTGCACTTAAACAATGACCGCTGATATGCGTTGACGAGTGTGCCGCTTGGGTTTCTAGGTGGGGTCACGTGCTCTGGCAATACAATCGCCGCCCCTTGTTCGTACCGACAAGCCATGAGCATGAACCCACGCACACAAATGCATTGACAAAGATCCCCCGTATAGCCTTTAACAGTCTGTTGGGGCAAGTGCTGTTCGCGAGTCGCACCCACGAAGGCGGGAGCGGCGCGCACGACTGAGGTGGGTGTGTTGTCAGGAACACGCCCGCGGCCGCCTTTGTCTCCCCAGTGCTGATGATTAGCCACCGCACCAGGGTACTGCCGCTCACTTGAGGTGGCGGCAGTGGTTCGCGCAACTGCACGGCATCCTACTGTAATGACGACTTGAGATGGCACTTGTATTGAAGACACATTCACTCAGCGTCAGGCTGAGACCCCCACTGCAACAGCCCCGAGTCTCCCGCGCATCTCCCTTTTATACCGACCCAGGCCACGCCCCCTTTCTCGATCATTCTCGCTGACTCTGGACGCTCACTCCACCGGCAGACTCCACCGGCCTCTTCCGTCACCTGACCACGCTCCCTTCTCGAATATTCCCGTAGCCACCAGTCCCTTCGCACTCACAACTGACTCTCCTTTCATTACCTCCCGTAGCCACCAGTCGCCGTCGCACTCACAACTGACTCCCCTGTCATTACCTCCCGTAGCCACTAGTCCCTTCGCACTCACAACTGACTCCCCTGTCATTACCTCCCGTAGCCACCAGTCCCTTCGCACTCACAACTGACTCTCCTTTCATTACCTCCCGTAGCCACTAGTCCCTTCGCACTCACAACTGACTCCCCTGTCATTACCTCCCGTAGCCACCAGTCCTGTCGCACTCACAACTGACTCCCCTTTCATTACCTCCCGTAGCCACCAGTCCCGTCGCACTCACAACTGACTCCCCTTTCATTACCTCCCGTGGCCACTAGTGCATTCGCACTGCAGGCTGACTCCCCAGCCATTACCTCCCGTGACCACTAGTCCCTTCGCATTGCAGCCTGACTCCCCTGTCATTACCTCCCGTAGCCACCAGTCCCTTCGATCTCCCAACTAACTCCCCTTTCATTACCTCCCGTAGCCACCAGTCCCTTCGCACTCACAACTGACTCTCCTTTCATTACCTCCCGTAGCCACCAGTCCCGTCGCACTCACAACTGACTCCCCTTTCATTACCTCCCGTAGCCACCAGTCCCTTCGCACTCACAACTGACTCCCCTTTCATTACCTCCCGTAGTCACCAGTCCCTTCGCACTCACAACTAACTCCCCTTTCATTACCTCCCGTAGCCACCAGTCCCTTCGCACTCACAACTAACTCCCCTTTCATTACCTCCCGTAGCCACCAGTCCCGTCGCACTCACAACTGACTCCCCTTTCATTACCTCCCGTAGCCACCAGTCCCGTCGCACTCACAACTGACTCCCCTTTCATTACCTCCCGTAGCCACCAGTCCCTTCGCACTCACAACTAACTCCCCTTTCATTACCTCCCGTAGCCACCAGTCCCTTCGCACTCACAACTGACTCTTCTTTCATTACCTCCCGTAGCCACCAGTCCCGTCGCACTCACAACTGACTCCCCTTTCATTACCTCCCGTAGCCACCAGTCCCGTCGCACTCACAACTGACTCCCCTGCCATTACCTCCCGTGACCACTAGTCCCTTAGCATTGCAGGCTGACTCCCCTGTCATTACCTCCCGTGGCCACTAGTCCCTTCGATCTCCCAACTGACTCCCCTTTCATTACCTCCCGTAGCCACCAGTCCCATCGCACTCACAACTGACTCCCCTGTCATTACCTCCCATGCCCACTAGTCCACTCACACAGCGTGCAGGCTCTAGTGTCATTACACTACTACTACTACACATGTAGAGACCCCGGCTATCTGAGTTCGATTCCCGGCCACGGCTAAAATACAGTCAGTGGCGAGTTGTATCCGGACCGGTCCGGGGCCTCCCCATTGGTCGACTCGGCCTCTATAAACGAGTCGCTGGCTCGGTGCATGAAGATCAGTACGAGGGAGACAAAAGCGGTCAGGCGTGCTTCCTGGCCAGACCACGGGCCTGGTAACTCTCTTCCGCGTACACAGGCGTGTGTACGTGCATGTTGAACTTCTTTCGCGACGTACGTATCCAACCGTTCTAATCGGAGGTGCAGGGTAAGGACGACAAACTATTCACAAAATAAGTAAAATAAAAACTTTTTTAAAAACACGCTTTTATGAAATGTACTAGTAATGTCAGAACTCCACGACTCCAGGAAGTGGCCCCGAAGCTTGCCATAACGTAAATGACCGTGGCCAATTACAGCCAACGTCAGTTGACCGTGGACAATTAGACCCAAGCCGAAACATAACAGATAAAAAAGAATGTTTAAAAATAAATATTTATATTTTTATGATATAATATAGTATTATCATCAGTATGACATAAGCATACCAAGTTTGCAGTCGATACCACATTGGGAAATGGGTTAAAATTGAGTTACAAGATTTGAGGATACAACAACGACAACAACAACAAAGAAAGCGTGTAAAAAGCAGTTTTAATAAGTGATCTTTCAATCGAGGTGATTAAAAAAGTGCAATAGCTCCAGTGGCTTCCTCATATCGGAAGGAGGAGCGTTCCAGACGGCCGCAGGAGGCGCATCTAAGAGGGCGCGTATCAGTGACCGCGTTCGTTCAACGTTGAGTCGTTGGTCGCACGTGGTATATATAGCTCGAGGCCTTATCGAAGCGCGCGCACTCGGCCCCAGGAATTGACGCGCCCGAGGTCAATTGGGCTCGGGGTGGGGTAAGGACACAATGAGGGCCACGGGGGGGCGGGTGTCACGGGGGGTGGAGGTGGGGTGGAGGTGGGAGCTGTATCTCCCCAGCTCCGATTTATTTTTCACTTAGCCAGGTACCAATTTACAGCTGAGTCCACCAAAAGGCAGCAGCCCCCCGCCCCCCTACCACCTCCCAGACCCGGTTCGAATTCTGTTTGTTACATAACATCAGGCGGACCCCGCGTGGCTACTACAGCAGTGGCTTGGATCGTGACGGTGGGGTCACACGCGCGCACACAGACGAAAACAAAGATCTCCCGCATGGGCAAAGTGGCGCTATGAAGGCCCGAACAGCGCACGGGCAGCGTTGCTGTGGCCAGATTCCAGCACGGCCGCCTTTGTGTTCCTCCCCAATCGCGATGTGTACACACATCCACACGAGATACACATTTAAGGCTGAGTCGATCTAGGGGGGGGGTGGCGAGGCCCACGACCGATGGCTGTTTCCCGATTCAGATACTCGGGGCTTCTCTGATGGCTGAGGTCACGCCGGGTTTATAGTTGGGTGATTATGATGCGGGGGGGGGGATCGTTGCCCTCGAACACGCGTACACGCACGAATAGAGACGCACACAGACAAACAGAGACAAAGATCCCCCGTAAAGCCTTCAAAATGATTTTTGTTAGCGAGCACTTATGAAGGCCGGGACGGTACACGAGGAGGTGGATGGCCAGCACCACGCACGATCGCCGTTGTCTCCCCAGTGGCGATGTTTACACACCGCACCAGGTACTCATTGGAGACTGAGTCGACCTAGAGGAAGCCCAGGACCGGTTCAGACAATCGTCACCGGTGTTGGCCGTGAGCAGGAATCGAACTCGGGTCGCCGGGTTCGTAGCGCAGCGCTGACCGCTACAACACCGCTGCACACGCACACATCTGTAGACACACACACACGCGCGCGTGCTGTCACGCACACTTGCATAGCAGGCATTCCACGTGTTTACAGTGTGTGCTAATGGTATAATTCCTTCTGATGATCCCAGGCATTTGGAGCATCCTGCAGAGTGCACGGTACAGTAGATCACGTAAACAGACATCTACTGAAGGCTGCCAGATGGCCGAACGGTTCATACTGGCTGCGTCGGAGACGCCCAGACGGCACCGCTGAAATTCAGGATTCCAAGGTTCAATCACTGGAGACAACCAACGGACGGTCTTTGAGTCTGTCTCTGATGCTTCATGATGGCCGTGCCAGGGAGGCGAATCGTGGGTTCCACTCCGTGTTTTTTTGTTTTTGAGCCGTGCCAACCACGGTGAACTCGACTTTGAGTTCGCGAGTACTGAATGGTGAGCGGTCGTCAATCACCGCTCGCAGAAAAACCGTCCCCGGGTTCATCGCGGGGCAGTTGCTTCTCTCTGCTGCGCCACAGTCCTGGCGAGTGAAGGCCATGTGGATGGAGATCAGTGACAGACTGGAACAAACAAAAAATCGTCCCAAACATTTGTAAACACACCGGGCGAAATGTCGGGTTCTGGTGCGTGAGCTGGATTCGCGATGTGACGAAGCAGCGTCGCGATTTAGCCGTGCGATCTCTCCCTGGCCCATTTGGGCTGGTCCACAAACACAAATGGGCCGCGGTTAAGGAAGAATATTTGGGGCTGCCGAATATGGGAACTGAAAACCAACTGAGAGCGTAAATAAACAATGAAGAGTAATAACATATTTCAAAAAATATAAAAAAAAATGTAGAAACATTTTTGTTACCCTGATCACATTAGCAATTTCCCCACACAGATCGGGCCACCAAATAAACAATGAAGCGTAATAACATATTTTTACGTAAAAAAAAATGCATATACATATTTATTTTTTACTCTGATCACATTCGCAATTTCCCGACACAGATCGGGTCACCGGCCCTCGGAATGGACCGGCCCACCGAGCACGTGATCCTTATGGCGGTGCCCCGTGGCACCAAACAATACTAAATGGCCGAGGCAATTAAATATTTCCTAACTCCGCGACTGGGGTACCAATCAATCCGAAATCGGTGCTACTCCGCGATGTCGAAACGCAGCGAGGACGATTGCGCTGAAACCCTGAACGCTCGCACGCACCGTAGCGGTGGTGCATCGTGTACAGCTCGTCGAGATGAGTCGATTGCCGCGTCGCCGACCATCAACAGACTAAAACGACTGGATCACGGACATTATGCAACCCCGGGGGTCCCGCCATGAGGTTCATTTGTCCTGTGGACTGCTGCCCGCATGGTCAGTCCCGGGACTGATTGAGATCATGGGCAGCTCCGGTTAAAGTGCCCTCGCTTTGTAAACTCGCCTCGCTTTGTTGCTGCAGACGCCTTCACGCGCACCACCTCTCGGCAAGCTACGGGCGACCCGAGCCCTGGTTCGGCTGCTTGGATGAGCGACCACCGTGTACACACTGCAAGGCGGTCCTAGCAGAAAACTCGATTGTTGTACCGTACTTCTTTGCTCTCCGCCGTCCCCAAACTCACACTGGCCAGCGTGATGGGGAGGCCTTCATCCAGCAGTGCATTGACGAGGTCTTGGATTCAAACAAAACTGACACCATTGTTTCAGCTGCCGCACCTGGAGATCGATCCCAACTGGCGACCTTCTGGATCACAAGTCCGGTGTGCTTACCATTGCATCACTGTGGCGGCAGTGCAATTATGCTAATTAATTCCTGATTATTATAATTTATTATTATCATTATCATCATTACTACGACAGCGTTGTGATTATGATCCGTCCTGGTATTTCCGATTCTACAACAAACGAACAAAAAAAGCGACTCTCCGAGCACGGACGCGATCTGATCCTGCAACTCGCACGCGCAGTGACGGTGGCGACATCAGCAATCGCAAACCGCATGACCCCGAATCTCGGGGGAGATTAAATAAGCCTGGGGGTCTGCGGCGCCTGGCAAGAACGCGTGGCAGCGAGACGCAATTTGGGTTTCAGGAACAGAGACGGTCGCGATTTGGTGGAACGCGTGTAACGTGATGGAAGGGGGATAGGGCAAGCGACTTGTAGGTTGGGAATACGACGTTGGCAGGCAGGCGTTTCGATTTAAAGCTTTCGTGACTGCAGGGATTCATCTTCTTGGTTCTTTCGGTAAAGTCACGTAGAAGGGAAGTAATAAAATTATAAAAATAAAACATAATAAAACAATTCTCACGACGTTTCGGCCACAACGCAAGCAGCCGTCCTCAGGCGAAGAATGAGACATTATCAAGCTAGGAGCTTATATAGGTGTAGCGAGGAGGAGCGCCTTAACAAAAGAATGTGCATATGAAGAGGAATTTTAGCATACCAATGGGCAATGCGTAGGAGGGGGGGCGGAGGGGTTTCAAAGTTCCATTATGCCCATGTATTATGCAGGATCAACAGCACCACGGGGTGGCGCAAGGAACAACGTTAATAAAGGAAAGGAATGTTAATGATATGTAGCTGCATTTACCAAACAACCACGTAGAAAACCAAAGTAAAAACTACATAAAAAAAAAACTAAAATATAAACTGATACTTACTATACTCTACAATAAGCTGAGTTACTAACAACAAATAATAAATTATAATTCTACGTCGTAAGAAGTATATAATATACTTCCATCTAAACTTTATTCTCTTAGCATATACAGTACTATATACTGCCATAGATAAACCCAACATTAAATTATATACTGTATTGCTGTAAACAACCCTATACTTTATACATTTTAATATAACACTATGTATTATTCAACTCACCCTAATGTGTATCGAAATGGTTTATTACGTCCTTCCAATGATTGCTAAGCCTGAATCCATCTTCTCGGTTAAAATTGTCTCTGTGTTTGTATATGTGGATCGCCTCATGAACGAATCTCTCATGATAGCCAGACGGAGGTTCTCTGCAAGCCATCTGGCTATCATGAGAGATTCGTTCATGAGGCGATCCACATATACAAACACAGAGACAATTTTAACCGAGAAGATGGATTCAGGCTTAGCAATCATTGGAAGGACGTAATAAACAATTTCGATACACATTAGGGTGAGTTGAATAATACATAGTGTTATATTAAAATGTATAAAGTATAGGGTTGTTTACAGCAATACAGTATATAATTTAATGTTGGGTTTATCTATGGCAGTATATAGTACTGTATATGCTAAGAGAATAAAGTTTGGATGGAAGTATATTATATACTTCTTACGACGTAGAATTGTAATTTATTATTTGTTGTTAGTAACTCAGCTTATTGTAGAGTATAGTAAGTATCAGTTTATATTTTAGTTTTTTTTTATGTAGTTTTTACTTTGGTTTTCTACGTGGTTGTTTGGTAAATGCAGCTACATATCATTAACATTCCTTTCCTTTATTAACGTTGTTCCTTGCGCCCCCCCGTGGTGCTGTTGATCCTGCATAATGCATGGGCATAATGGGACTTTGAAACCCCTCCGCCCCCCCTCCTACGCATTGCCCATTGGTATGCTAAAATTCCTCTTCATATGCACATTCTTTTGTTAAGGCGCTCCTCCTCGCTACACCTATATAAGCTCCTAGCTTGATAATGTCTCATTCTTCGCCTGAGGACGGCTGCTTGCGTTGTGGCCGAAACGTCGTGAGAATTGTTTTATTATGTTTTATTTTTATTATTTTATTACTTCCCTTCTACGTGACTTTACCGAAAGAACCAAGAAGAGGCAGGCGTTGTGGATGCAATCGGTAAGAGGAGGTTGTTGTGATGGGTGGGACGCGTGTGCAGGGTGGAGGATGGGGTCAAGCATCTTGGAGATTGGGAAGAGGAGGTTGTGATGGGTGGGACACGCGTGCAGGGAGATGGAGGAGGAAGGTTGCTGATCCAGACCAGCAGTGGAGTGGCACCCAGAGGTCGGTGACAAAGGGGAAGAGAAGACCTAAAACCAGGCGGTGGTGGTGGCGATGAAACGATAAGTGCAGACGGTCGAGGTTGGGGCGTTGACTGTGCAACAACTGAGTGGTCTGGCAGAAGGAAGGCAGCGATGGCGAGTGGTGGTGGTGGTGGTTGCACCAACGTCATTGACCACGAATGCTTCTTGACCGTCAGCTCAGCGATCTTCCGATGTACGAGTACATCCGCCGGACGGGTGGCGCAGGTTTGTGTTCAAACTCCTGAACTCACTCGGCCGCGAGGTGGTCGTGACGGTCAACTGGCGGTGCAGCAAGGAGATTCAAGAAACCCCCATTCTGTATGTAGGCGACCTGTAAGAGAGCGTTAGGGGGCCATCCATTTAGTTGATACGCAAAAAATCTGTCAAAACCTGACCCCTCCCCTCCCTCCCTGTACGCACGCGGACTTTTTACCCTCCACCTGCGTATGTACGCTTGATGCACCCCCCCTCCCCCCAATTCTATAGAGCGGCCGATATTTAATCCACGCAGAAACGATCAAGGATTAACAATATTAACGTGCACCATTGGAACCTCCCTTGCCAGTAGCAAAATATGATAATTGTTTTTTTTACCCTTTTATCTGGCAACAAAACTGACACTTTTTTTTTAAAAATAAATGCTTACCCCGAGCTCTCATACTCTGATGGTGCATTGTCTTTGAGTTGTGTGCCTTTTGGCGTCATCTGGTCCAACAACATGTGAGACTAGGCCCTAAGAAAAGCTCTCTTGGGTGTGGACCAATCAATTTCAAGGACAGTGCATACATTATCAGAGTTGTGTTTTTGTTTGCATTCCGACCGCAGGTATTGTGGTCAATGCAAACATGACTCCTTGTAAAAAAGGTGTCAGTTTTGTTGCCAGATAAATGGGTAAAGAAACCAATTATAATATGAACGTGTTTAAGCAAACAGTCCACCGCCGGACAATCTAACTAATTTGAAGGCCAATGTAGACACATTATTATCGAGGCTTCACCCCCCCCCCCCGTTTCCTATGCGTACATTGTCAGTAGACCCCCCCCCCCATACGCAAGCGTACGTATTTGGGTGAACCCCCCCTCCCCCCCTCCCCCGCTCCATGCATACGCACTAAATGGATGGCCCTTTAGCTCGCGTGCATTGGGGCGTTTTCTCCGGCTCTGCGATCTCCCTCGACGCCGCCGAACGCGGAGATGACGCGCCGTGTCTATAAACAAGGAAGACAAAAGGGAATTTGAAATCGGAAGTGGTTTGACTCGAGATAGGACCCGTATCGCTCGCCCGGGGGAGCGATGGACGTTCTTGTAAAGTCACGATGGGACCACGCGACTCCGTCGAGGAAGGGAGCGGTGGCGCGGTGGGTTAGCGCGGCACTGCGCTACGAGCACGCTCCCCCCAACCCTCCCCCCAGACCTAAGTTCGACTCCCGGCAATGGTTGACCTAAACCACGCCCTCGTGTAGTACTTGCCCCAAAAATGCTGTGAAGGCTGTACCAAGCTTTTCCCCGTGTAGCCCCCAGGCCATGATGACGGACGCTTGTGTTGCGCCCGAAACGTCGTGATTTATTTTATTTTATACCCACGTGACTTTACCGAAAGAACCAAAGAGTATGGAGCGCTCTTCCACAACATTTCAGGATCTCTGAGTCTGTGGATATTTTTTTTTAAACTTCCTTAAACACTATTTATACGTTCCCGCTTACTAAACTATTCGTTCATTGAGTAAATGATTCTTAAACTGTATGTATAATATAATTTTTTATGCTGAGTGTCTGCTGCTTATATGTCCTGTAAAGCGCTCGCTTTGAGATCATTGATGAAAAGCGCTACATTCATGTATTTAATATTATACCTCGGGGGGGGGGGGGGGTGCCAACACCTGCCCAAACAAGCCCACATGGCCCGCATGGCTTAGGGAGGAGGGCACAGTGTATAGGGTGGTCCAAAAGTCTGAACCCATAGGATCGTTATACAGGTTTGCCCAAAAGTCAGGACACAAAGGGTTATTATATTGGGTGGCCCAAAAGTTAGGACACGTAGAGTTGTTATACCGGGTGGTCTAAAATTCAGGACCAACAGGGTTGGTATAAAGTGGCCCAAAATTCAGGAGACATCGTTTTCTTAAACAGGGTGACCCAGAACGCCAGAACACATCGGGTTGTTACACAGGGTGGTTTAAAAAACTGCGTTGTTATACACAGTGGGGACACATAGGTTTGTAATACAGGCTGGCCCAAAACTCAGAACACAGAGGGTTGTTATACAGGCAGGCCCAAAACTCAGAACACATAGGGTTGTTATACAGGCAGGCCCAAAACTCAGAACACAGAGGGTTGTTATACAGGCAGGCCCAAAACTCAGAACACAGAGGGTTGTTATACAGGCTGGCCCAAAACTCAGAACACAGAGGGTTGTTATACAGGCAGGCCCAAAACTCAGAACACAGAGGGTTGTTATACAGGCAGGCCCAAAACTCAGAACACAGAGGGTTGTTATACAGGCTGGCCCAAAACTCAGAACACAGAGGGTTGTTATACAGGCAGGCCCAAAACTCAGAACACATAGGGTTGTTATACAGGCAGGCCCAAAACTCAGAACACAGAGGGTTGTTATACAGGCAGGCCCAAAACTCAGAACACAGAGGGTTGTTATACAGGCTGGCCCAAAACTCAGGACCCACAGGGTTTATGCAGCGTGGCTCAAAAGTCAGGACACATATTTTGTTACACAGGCTGGCCCAAAATTCAGGACACGTGAGTTTGTTAAACAGGGTGGTCTTAAAGTAAGAACACATAGAGTTTTTTTTTTATATACGGTGGCCCAAATGTCCAGACACATAGTGTTATTTCATTATTTTAACACTGCCCTTAAATTATTTAGTTTGTTTGTTCTTTAAGTGAATATTTTATCTCTTATTATCAGAATTAATATCTTTTTTTCTTTGTCCTGTGGGGGTCACCACAAAATCAGTCGTTTATCAAAACTCGACCAAGAACCCCGAATGGATTGAGACAAAACATACAAAATGAGAAAGTCCTCAATTCATTTCTTAAAGATAATTCATACATCATGCATGGACGCTAATGGAAGTCAGTTTTAACATTTGTAGAAATAGAATAGTCCCGTCATTTTTTTTCTTCAAATTTTCTTGCTGTGGATTTCACACCTGATGATGATTGCTTGTGTTGCAGTCGAAACGTCGTGAGCATTTTTATTTTTTTATATTTGTATTATTTTATTATTTCCCTTCTACGTGACTTTACCGAAAGAACCAAGAATACAGTCCCGTCATTTGTTAAAATAAATATAACCATATATGTCCTGACTTTTTTGGCGCCCATGTATATTTACGGTCTTGCTCTCTGTGAATGGCTTTCACGCGACCTATCCAGCCACCAGAGTCCACTAAAGTCACCTGAATGCAGCGTATTTACAAAGCACTGTAACGTCAAGTAATTATTATGTAATTATTATAACTTTTTTTTCATTCACGGACTCGCAATCAATGGGAAGGTTTGTGAGTTCAAATCATGGCTTGCCTGGTTGACTCAGCCAATAATCATCCCTCCGAGGTCGATAAAGTTGAGTACCATTTTTTGCGCGGAAGTCAACGGCGGGTTGTGTAATGGGTAGTGCTCGTCCTTGGAATCGGAATGTCACATTTCCAGCACTGGCTCTGCAGGGCTGTGAACACTCTCGGAGATTACTCCCAATGCTTCATTTTTTGAGCAGGAAATCACTTCGACTTTTGAAATGTATCATCATCATTATTTATTACGTACTATTATTATCGCCGCAGCAGAGACCGGCTCTGGGTCTCGCCACGCCGCCTGTGGATTGCAGATAAAGTAGCGGTCGCCTCGGGATGCGGATGTTTCTCATTGCGTGGACCGTGTTTGTTTGGCGTTGCCTTGACAGCCACTTTGCTCGTTTCCAAAATTTAAACAAATACGTTTAACTTTTCCGAACGTTGAAAACTATTTTCTATACGTTCCAAAAAAAATCTGCGCCTCCACCTCCCCCCCTCCAGCCCCTCCCCCAACCCTCCGCGGAGTGGCCAAATAAAGAAACATCTGTCACCATTCTTCATTGGACACGTTTGTAAGCTACCTTGCGTGCCACTTTTAATCAGTGTGTTCTTACCTGGCAGCGAGCGTGCGGTTCACCAACGTGGTCATTTGCGTAACGTGCATACCAGAGTCTGCAAAGAGCCCTTAATTAGACGCACACTGGAGAGAGACGTCTGCGTGCTGGGAACTGGCTGAGAGACGCAAAGAGGAGCGCGTGTGTTAGAGGACATACGCTGGCGAATGGCAACGTTCGGACCGCGTTAACACGAGCGGGCTTGGGGCAGAGCGCGTCAGGGCCGATGGAAGGGCCGACGGCCCACGATCAAGAAGCGTAACGCATCTTCTTGGTTCTTTCGGTAAAGTCACGTAGAAGGGAAATAATAAAATAATAAAAAAACACAATAAAATAATATATATAATATTATTATATTATTTTATTCTATTTAATTTATTTTATTTTATTATTTCCCTTCTACGTGACTTTACCGAAAGAACCAAGAAGATGAATCCCTGCAGTCACGAAAGCTTTAAATCTAAATTTAAGCGTAACGCAGTTGGAGGACAGCTATGGCATGGAATTAAAAACTCAATACATGCAAACTATACTGGATATATATGTTTTTTTTATTTTACCAGGTAATGCCCACTGAACTGTAGAGCTCTATTTCAGAAGCGACCTGGCCACGAATGACAGCTCAACGAAGTGGCGGCTTATCACGTGGGATATTATAGCAGCCACGTACTCTGTGAACGCGTGTTGATTCTACATGTGGAGGGAAAAACCGGTGAAAGATCTACGCGACCACGGGGAGAGAGGCACGCAAACTCCAAATATGCAAGCGTCAGGCTCGGGATCGAACCCACGACCTCCTGTATACCAGGCGAGGTAGTTAACATCTCCTAGCCACCGTGGCGGTCGCTGCAGCTGATTAATACATTTGTTTGAGAGAGCCTTATAGCAAGGAGATGGAGCGATTAAATCACTTGCGATGTGGTGGTGGTGGCGGCGGCTTGGGCAAGCCTCATTCCACGCAGCAGTGGATTGACCATGGGTGATGTCGTCTGCACCGAGGTTCATATCGCAGTGCAATGCAGGCATCACCGCTGCCACAAAGACTCCTTGTACGGGGGTAGAGAGACTCTTGCAGAAATGCCCAGGGAGATGGGGATGTTTGGCGAATTCCAATATGCATGAGAGTTTAGATTCGCATATCGGGAGACACCGGTAAACCCAGAGAAAAAAAACCCCCACCACGCTGTGTAACGAGTGGCTACCACTCAGCACTAGGCCTCGGCAAGGTAAGGTAATTTACCCTTTTTACCGGGTAAAAGAGTAAAGGTAAACGGTAAAGGTGTCGACATGCCAAGGGGTAAGGTAAAGGGTAGGGTAAAGGTAGCTCGGAAGAATTACCTGGTAGGGTAAAGGTGCGCGAAGTATTACCCGGTAAATACGGTACCTTGTTTACCGCTAAAAGCTCCGTGGCGCAGTCTGTGGCCTCCATTTAATAAGTAATATAAAAAAAAAACTTTTTTTAAACACGCTTTTATTAAATGTACTAGTACTGGCAGAACTCCACGACTCCAGGAAGTGGGTCCAAAGCTTGCCATAACGTAAGGGACCGTGGCCAATTACAGCCAACGTCAGTTGAGCATGGACAATTAGACCCAAGCCGATACATAACATATCAAAAATAATGTTTAAAAATATTTATTTTTATTTTTTATGATAGAATATAGTCTTGTCATCAGTATTACATAAGTATACCAAGTTTGCAGTCGATACCACATTGGGAAGTGGGTTAAAATTTAGTTACAATATTTGAGGATACAACAACAACAGACAGAGTGAGTTCAAAGAAAGCGTGTAAAATTGGAATTATATATGTACAAAGCGCTCTACCTTGTAGCATTTACCGTTATAAACCTTTTTCATGTGTAGTACCCCAGTAATTACCCTGTAATCTGGTAATTTGTATGGGGTAAGGGTAAAAGGTAGGGTAAAGGTCGGCTCGTTGCTTTTTACCTTTACCTTTGACCTTACCTTTCCGAGGCCTACTCAACACTGCCCATCTTCTGGCTACGTCACAGCCCCCACGCCTACAGCACCTGGCAAGCCCCGGGTGGGATGGCGGTTCGTCCGCGTGCATCCACGCAGCAGTGGAAACCCCCAAAGGCCGAGGCGAGGGTCCACCCCGCACCCCAACTGCTTTGTCCACATCTGACCCGAGGCAGTGCCTGGATTAAGTTAGTGCGGGGCCTGTAGCATTTTGTTATAAAGGGGCCTTAAATAAAATAAATAAATAAATATTTAAAAATATACATTTTTAACTTGCACTGTGAAGTAATTGTATTTTTTCATTTTCTCTACAGCCAGATAATACGACCAATCGATAACCTCAAACACCCAGTCGTTCATAAAAGTTGAAGGCAGTATAGTACTCTAGTAATAGAGCAAGTGCAGAATCGCTTAACCGGAATTGATAGCTTGAAAGCATTTTGCGCGGGGCCCTTGAAAGTGCGGAGCCAGTGGCATACCGGGATAATCCAGGAAATGACCCGAGGAGGTTGCGCAACGACGAAAGGTCAACGGCGCCTTCGGCTTTGTGACGAGCACCGTCCGGCAAAGTCCCGCGCGTGCTGACACGCGTCGCCCGCCCTGGACACCTGCGACAAAGAGCTTCACGGCTCATTGGATTCCTCCAGCAGCCTAAAGAGAGATTCTGATTCTGATGAGCTAGCGGCTTGCAAACGTCAAGTCCGCCTCTCCTGCCTCGCGACCGCTTGCAGAGGCAGTTGCGCGCGCAACTCGGCTGTGAGCAATTCGGTTGCGAGCGACTAAGTTGCGCAACCGCCTCGCGACCGGTTGCAGAGACGCCCGCTTCGTAGGCGATTCACGTGCGTGCAACCGAGTTGCGTGCAACGGATCGCTCGGGTACGGACCCGGCTTAATAACGGGCGAATGTCGGTGCAGACCGCGTTATTGACACGCGTACCTACGAAAGTGAACGCACGTGCCCTTTAATTTAAAGCACGCGGGTTTAGGCCTGGACTCAGGTGCGCCGAGAGAGTGGTGGCGAAAATGGTCCCAGGTGTGTCCAAGCGCCCGTGACGGGTCACCCGGAGTGCGCTCCGATCGCTTCAGATCTCGGAAGCTCAGCAAGTGATTTGAGCCTGGATCAGGGTGCACGCTTTGCTTCGGTGACTTCGGTGCCACGAGAAGGTTGCTGTCCGGCTACGTGGTGCACTGCATCAGAAGGGGCGGTGCAGCGATATCGGTCGTTGTACTCTACTTCTGCGCTCCCACGTCTACGTTCCACCGCCTTCGCCAACGGCCGCGCTGATCCGCGTGGCGAGGTGTGTTCACGTCATCGCGCTACGTAAGATGTCAAAGGTACATGTTGCAGCCCTGTTCCTGTCGTGGTTATTTTTTTTTGTGGGCGAATGCACCTCGTTAATTTTCGTCGAAACACGTCCGGGCGAAACCCAAAACGGGCGTAGCCGCTCATTCTCCAGGGCGGTCGTGTGGATGCGGCATAGGTCGATTCGACAGGACGTGCGTGTGTTCGTGCATCCATCTGTGCGGTGTCCACTCGTGAGCGCCGTGGGTTTTCTCCAGGTTCTCCGGTTTCCTCCCACGCCAACCAAAATTTCTTAGTAACAAAAACAAAACCCCGCAATGAATTGGGCCAAACATCCCAATGTGACAAGACCCTCCTGAATACTACAACAACAACAACAAAAACGATGTCTTGAGATTCGGCGAGGCTTTGCCGGGTAAAATACGAGGCTCGGCTTGGGACATCTGTGAAAAAAGAGCTTTATAGCTCATCGGATTCCTCCAGTATAAATACATCTCCTGATGAGGGTGCAGGCTGTGTCATTTGGGGTCGGGGTGTGTGGGGGGGAGGGGTGACCACGTGGTTGATCTTTCCTGTCGACACAAACCGCGGGCCACGTGGCCCCCGGCGGTACCGAAGCACGCGGGGGTAACCACAGATTTACGTCGATCATCAGAGGGGTAAACGGGCAAGCACCACCTCGTAGCCCCCATGTCTAAACCAGTAGCACCTGCGCGCACAGCAGTCGTTTATGCAGCAGCTGCATGCAAGCCGCGTGCTGTAGGAGGAGGAGGAATGGGAAGAGGGAGAGCGTGGTTCTGGGGTGTGGCTGGCTGGGGGAGTGTAGTCGTGAGCAAGCGTGGAAAGTACAGATTTAACAAAATATATTTATTTACACGATGGGGGTGTGGTGGCTCCGAGCGCCTGTGATCCCGCCACCGGGCTTTGGAGGCAAGGGTTGGTGGATCACGCAGATATGTTGTTGTCGTTGTTGTCGTCGTTGTTGTGGAACTTTCGAAATAGCTGTGGTTGTGCTGTGCCCGGCAGGTGGTGAGGTCTACTAACACCGCAAACTTCATTCTGTGCATCTGCCGGTAACTTGGCTCCCAAGCACCTCCGCGTGATGTTTTGTCTACACGTGTCAGTGTTGGTAATGGGAGGGAAGTATTCGCTTACCAGTGCGTCGCGACGAGGGAGAGATATGATGACCTTCGCCAGAGAACGTGGGGTTTGTGTTTGTTTTATCTTTTTATTGTTGTTGTTGCTGCTTAAACTTGGCGCCTGCACTCGAGTCCATTTCTTTTGCTCCATCTCCTTGGTGGTGGTCCCCATCTGGGACGCGTGGCGTTCCTTGGCTGCCGCCCCGTGATCATTCGTGAGCATCGACCATCAACCCCGAGAGCGACGTGCCCTGCCGAAGCGCCACTCTCACTAACAGTCAATGTCGTGTCATTGACTGCCGAGTGTCCTCTAATCCCACGTGTTCTTCTTTCCGTGTGTCAATGTCACTTTTGTTAAGCGTGTTGTTTTGTTGTTGTTGTTGTTGTTGTTAATTTCCATTCTCAGAAGTAGATTATAATCAGACTTGTTATTTAGTAATTCAAATACATAAATTGATCTTTGACACAACCCATCGGCCCCACGCACAGCCATCCATCCGGGAGTGAATACTTTCAACAGAATTGATTCAGCACAAGCAACACTCGAGTAGGCCGGTTCTCGAACACACGTTGTAGTTCTGTGATGTCCTCTTCCACGGACCGACGATAGCACGATCGGGATACAAGTTGGGGAGCAAGATAAACATATAAAAATAAAAGTTACAAAAGACCATGTAAATATTTTTTGGTTTAGAAACACACGCTCTTGTTTGCACCCGCAACTAAAAGGAGGCCACGTGCGACTTAAGCGCGTGTCCCTGAGCGCGCCGGTTGATGCTGTGGTCTAGAGCCAACCCCGACCCCGCTACCCGATTCGTGTTGCGTTTAAACAAATTACGAAAAAAAAATCCCCGTGCCTCTGAAGTTCGCGTTTGATCTCAGAAGGAATCTGCGCCACGAGCTATGAAACAGCGGCGCTCCAGATATAAAAACATTTTTTGAGTTAACCCCGAGTCCATGGTTAAATTCTTCAAGCACGGCTGTGTGTGATGGAGAGTGGAGGGGGGTGGGGCTGGGGTGTGGGGGGCACCTTTCATGCCGTGGCCATCCATCTCGCTCTTGCGATGTCGCAATCCATCTCGCTCCTACACATGAACTGGTTTCATCGCTCCGTCTCCTCGGCGGAGGCCGTTCTCCCGAGCGTGTTTCCCTACGTTGGCTGTTCCTCCATCAGAATCGCTACAACTCTAAACCATCACGCAAACTCATAAACCATCACGCAAACTCATAAACCATCACGCAAACTCATAAACCATCACGCAAAGTCATAAACCATCACGCAAACTCATAAACCATCACGCAAACTCATAAACCATCACGCAAACTCATAAACCATTACGCAAATTCATAAACCATCACGCAAACTCATAAACCATCACGCAAACTCATAAATCATCACGCAAACTCATAAACCATCACGTAAACCACATAAACCATTACGCAAATTCATAAATCATCACGCAAACTCATAAATCATCACGCAAACTCATAAATCATCACGCAAACTCATACATCATCACGCAAACTCATAAAACATCACGCAAACTCATAAATCATCACGCACACTTCGGTCATTGAACAAAGACGATAACTGAATCGCGCGCTTTCCGATGCGCTTCTGTGGCCGTCTGGAACGCTCTCCCGTCCGATGTTAGCAGAGCACTGGCGCTGTGCAACTTTAAATAATCTAGATTGAAAACTAATTTCTTTGGAACTGCTTTTATTGTTTTTTAATTTGTTATTATTCTCCGCTGAGTACGGTTGGTTACGTACGGTGCGAAAGAGGTTCAATGTACATACACCAACATACATACAGTGCTCTCACTTCCCCAACCACCAAAAGACAAAGATCCCCCGTTCAGTCTTAACAGACTTTTGGGGTAAGTTCTGTTAGCGAGCACCTATGCAGGCTGGCACGGAGGTGGGTGGCCAGCACCACGCCCGGCCAATTTTTTCTCCCAAGTGACGATGTTTGCACACTGCACCAGGTACGCATTTGAGGCTGAGTCGACCTAGGGGAAACCCAGAACCAGTTCGGATAATCTTCACCGGTGTTGGCCGTGCGTGAGAATCGAACTCGGGTCGCCGGATTCGTAGCGCATCGTAGCGCTAACCGCTAACCTAGGGGCCGTCCATAAATGACGTCACGCACCTGGGGGGGGGGGGGGTCAGACATTTGTGACGATGTGTGACGAGGGGGGGGGGGGGGTTAGAAATGTGACGTCACATCAAAATGCGCAACTTTAAATAAATATAGACAACACGTTCTACTCAATTAAATAGACGTTTTAATAAATGTTTTCTCCTGCAACATCAGAGTGCAGCGCCACATTAAATACGCCGCACTACAATGACAATAGTTTAAAGCGATTTGAAGCATGTTAATTTTTTGTGGGGGGAGGGGGCAGAGCTTTGTGACGTCATATTTGAGGGGGGGGGGGGTCTGACTTTTTGTGACGCCGTGTGACGAAGGGGGGGGGGGTGTCAAAAATCGTCCAAAATCGCGTGACGTCATTTATGGACGGCCCCCTACCGCTTCCATAGAAGCAGATGAAAACCCGTCCAAGGAAAAATCCGCACAGATGGGTCATGATGCCCCGGTAGCGACCTGCCGCAGGTTCAGACGTTGCCGGGAGGGCACAACGCATTGCGACCACGACCCTCGTCAAATTGCGTTGCCTCGGCCACTGTTAGGGGGTTGATGTTTCTGTGTTTGCTCTTCTCCCCACCCCACCCCAGGCCCTCTATTTCTCTCGCACTCCCCCGTTCCTTCAAACATATTTTGTTAGGTTATGTAACGCATCTGCGATCTGTCTAAGTTAGGTTACTGTTATTGTTGCTGCTGCTGCTTCTGATGCCCGCGCTGTTTATTCTGCAGTAGCCGCGTCGACTGGGGAGTCGCTTTGTAGACTCACGGACACCAAACTAGCATCGCTCTTTCGGCCGATATTAGACCCCCTCCGTGAGCGACTTTTCAAAAGTGCACAGAGGGAAGAGATACTTTTTTTCAAAGTGCACCCATAAAAGAGATGTTTTTCAAGGTGTACCCAAGTCGGACGGACTTTTCGTAGTGCGACTCAGTTGAACAGACTTTTCAAAGTGCACCCAAGAAAGGGATACTTTTCAATGTGTACCAAGGCGAGTGTACCCATGGGTATATAGCTCTCCGACGTGTTTTCAGATTGTACAATGTGCTAATGTACGACGTTTTTCCCCAGATGCCATACGCTTTTTCAAGAACTGAAATCATCAGTTTCCCTTTATCTCAATTGAACCTTATGGCGGGAGCCCGGGGTCCCATAAGCCCTCGGCTCTCGCATAAACATTATATTATAATGTAAACAAAAACTTTGCTCTTTTTCACCAATGGGTTTGAAGAATGATGGCAAGTGTTGTTTTGTTAAACCATGCCTTTAAAACTGAAAACTACTTACCTGCAGTACCTCTATTTAAATACACTATCGAAAAAATTATTTACACCCCTCTGTCAATCATCGTGTTTCTCAGTGTGGATTTGTGAACACACTTTGTAAATTGTACATAAACAATAGTACGCGTTTTCAATGCGCTGTTCATATTGTAACAATCGTTTATACCAATGTTACTCTACAGAGTAGTGGGTCGCCGCTCCTCTTATCCGCATTAATACGAGCAGTTTGTGGGGGCTATGGCTAAACCGCAAAACAAACTATCTGCACAGATGCATACGGACAAGAGAAGTATTATCAAACAGGAGGAATTAACGGTGCAACGCATCTCATCTGTTAAATATCTGCAGGTAATAGGATTGTCATCGATTGATCCTGGCTGCAGACATTGGTAGGTCACAAATAATAATGAAGATAAGAGAGTAGTTTCACTGTATTGTGCATCCCGTGATGACAAATAAAGGACTTTAGTCGTGTAGGCAGTTTGAGCAGCTTTGGACAAGACTTATGATCCTGCCCATACCCGAGCATGGAGCGCATTCGCTTGTTCAGCTCTTGTGCGCATTCGTCCTCGCTGCTGCGCTTGGACACGAAGTGACAACAGAATGATCCGCGCCAGGCGGGTCGAGGCGTTTATGTGCACGGTGGGACGGAGTCGCCAAAAACAAATAAACAAATACATTTCTTATTAGATTTGAAGTTTTCGTGACTGCAGGGATCCATACTCTTTGGTTCTTTCGGTAAAGTCACGTAGGTATAAAATAATATAATCTTAATTTGGAGCTTTCGTGACTGCAGGAATTATTCTTTGGTTCTTTCGGTTAAGTCACGTCTAAAAATAAAATAATAAATTAAAATAATAGCGACGTTTCGATTGCAACACAAGCAATCATCATCAGGCATAAAAGAAATAGCAATAAAAATCTAACTAGAAAACTATAGACAGACATAAGCAGACAGACATCACAAGGACACACAGAGAGAGGACACATATCGGCACAGAGAGAGGGGTCGTTTCTGTGACGGTCCCTTAAATATAGAGAGGGGGGGCGGGGACGGAGAGAGGGAGGGGGCAGAGAAAATTAGCATATCAATGAGTGTACGGCAACGTGTTGCTGCTGCGCAAGTAAGATGACGACGTGGTACGGCACACAAGCTTGAAAATTAGGAGAAAGGCACACTAAAATTAAATAACCTCGCAAAATATCGAAATGTGATGTAATACAACACAGAGAGTCGGTCAACACACAATTAACGCATAGCCTGGTTGATTACGTATTTCAAAGATTGCTAACTTAGAATTTAAGTGTGAACATTCCAAAAGAGAGGACACAGGCAGAGATAACAAATAGCCAGAGAGAGAAAAAAGATAAGCTTAAAACTTCCCCGTAGAAGTGGTTCAATCTTAATTTGGAGCTTTCGTGACTGCAGGAATTATTCTTTGGTTCTTTCGGTTAAGTCAATGCGTTAATTGTTACATCACATTTCGATATTTTGCGAGGTTATTTAATTTTAGTGTGCCTTTCTCCTAATTTTCAAGCTTGTGTGCCGTGCCACGTCGTCATCTTACTTGCGCAGCAGCAACACGTTGCCGTTTAAGCTTATCTTTTTTCTCTCTCTGGCTATTTGTTCTCTCTGCCTGTGTCCTCTCTTTTGGAATGTTCACACTTAAATTCTAACTTAGCAATCTTTGAAATACGTAATCAACCAGGCTATGCGTTAATTGTGTGTTGACCGACTCTCTGTGTTATATTACATCACATTTCGATATTTTGCGAGGTTATTTAATTTTAGTGTGCATTTATCCTAATTTTCAAGCTTGTGTGCCGTGCCACGTCGTCATCTTACTTGCGCAGCAGCAACACGTTGCCGTTTAAGCTTATCTTTTTTCTCTCTTTGGCTATTTGTTCTCTCTGCCTGTGTCCTCTCTTTTGGAATGTTCACACTTAAATTCTAACTTAGCAATCTTTGAAATACGTAATCAACCAGGCTATGCGTTAATTGTGTGTTGACCGACTCTCTGTGTTGTATTACATCACATTTCGATATTTTGCGAGGTTATTTAATTTTAGTGTGCCTTTCTCCTAATTTTCAATTTTGTGTGCCGTGCAACGTCGTCATCTTACTTGCGCAGCAGCAACACGTTGCCGTACACTCATTGATATGCTAATTTTCTCTGCCCCCTCCCTCTCTCCGTCCCCGCCCCCCCTCTCTATATTTAAGGGACCGTCACAGAAACGACCCCTCTCTCTGTGCCGATATGTGTCCTCTCTCTGTGTGTCCTTGTGATGTCTGTCTGCTTATGTCTGTCTATAGTTTTTTAGTTAGATTTTTATTGCTATTTCTTTTATGCCTGATGATGATTGCTTGTGTTGCAATCGAAACGTCGCTATTAGTTTAATGTATTATTTTATTTTTAGACGTGACTTAACCGAAAGAACCAAAGAAAATAATATAAATTAAATCACGACGTTTCGATTGCTTGTGTTGCAATCGAAACGTGATTTAATTAACGACGTTTCGATTGCTTGTGTTGCAATCGAAACGTGATTTAATTAATTGTATTTTATACCAACGTGACTTTACCGTAAGAACCAAAGAGTACATTTATTATTATTTTGACTTCCGTTTATTCGGGACCCCGGGGTCCCGCCACAAGGTTCAATTACGCAGCGTTATCTGCTGCTACCCTCTGGAGACTCCCCCCCCCCTCCGCCTCCCTGCAGGGGCATTTGGCCTACTCTTCCACACTGAACAGACGTCTTTGAAGAGGTGGGGAGTACCCACACTTTACCCCACCCACACGCAAGCTGTTGTGGACCCGTAGGGGCGTGGCCCAATTTAAGACAACTTGTACATTTGTTCAGCAGCCGCGCCGGGAGATAATATAGCACCGTCGTAAAGACACCGAAAAAATTGTCTCGACACTTGGTGAGTCTTTCACGGACCCACTATCTCTCTCTCTTATTTCGAGCCCGCAAACTGGATTGGATGGCTTTTTTGGGATGCACTTTGGGAAAGAGCAGGGCGGGGCGGGTTCACATTCCTACGGAAATGAGCGGAGATGAAACACGGGGGAGATGGACAGAGCCCAACATTTATTCTGCGGGCTATAATTCATTTTATTTCTGCAAACTTTGCTTCCCTAATGAGTTGTCCAGGCAGTGATGGTGAAACATTCTGCGGGTATGGGAAGGGTCGGAGATGGGGGGGGGGTGCTGGGGAATAGAACCCGAGCAAAGGATTTGCGATGAGAAACTGTGGGTGTTGACTTTCATTCATGATGGATGTTATATTTTGTGCTGATGATGATGAAATATCTCGCCCGTTTTAAGCACAAACAAATGTAGGGATGTGTGTGTGAGTGTGGAGGCAACGGCCATTAACTTGCTCTCGCCCCCACTCCCCCCCACCCCACGTTAACAATTCCATTACCAATTTCGGCTCTTCGATTGCGGAATTGATTTTGTTTGCGCCGTTGCAATGGCATGGCTGCGGAGTCATTAGTTTAGCTTTGGTTTCGTTGGGTTAGTTCAGGGGTCAGCATGCGGCTCATTCAGGACTGTTTCGTGATGTGATTTATTAAAGACCACCACCGTCTCGTATTCGCCACGCAGTGCATTGTGGCTCTTAAAATATAGATTGTTTTTTTTACCCATTAAAAAAAATATATATATCTTATTGTGGTTTTGGTTGTCAACCCCCCGGTATTGTTGAACCCAGTGCTGGATGAAGCTAGTTCGGGGCCTGTAGCATTATGTTGTTATAAAGGGGCCCTAAATAAATAAATAAACACACAGAAATATTAAAACACACATTTTTAACTCGTCATTCATAAAAGTTGAAGGCAGTGTAGCACTATAGTAATAGAGCAAGTGCAGAACCACTGAACCGGAATTGATAGCTTGAAAGTATTTAGCACGGGGCCCTTGAAAGTGCGGGGCCTGCAGCAAATGTAGCTACTTTTGCTACTGGGATAATTAATCCGGCACTGGTTGAACCAGCTGAGTGCTGAATGGACCAGGTCGAGGTCTCATTTGCAAGCGTGACCTCTCGTTCTCCTGTACTCTTCCTGTCCTCGTCTGTCAGTGGGGAGGCGATGATTGCTGTAATCGCTGCTGAATAGGTTACCACTGAGCGGGTGTACAATAAACGTGCACTGCAAAAACGTACATGCACAGCCATGTGTGTGTGTATGTGTGTTTTGTGTGTGTGTCAATCCACTGCTGGATGAGGGCCTCCCCTAAGCCGTGTGGGTGGAGTTCGAGGCGGGCGGTGGGAGGGGGGGGCGTTATTTGACCATCCTCAGTACGGATTAGGGAAGGCGGGCAAGCTCAGACGTGGGGAAATTGAATTGTGCAGCGCTATCCTCCGCTGTAATGAACATATCCACCGCAGCAGTCATCCTCTAGCAACCTGTTAAACGCATGGCTGTGTTCACCCATCCAACCGTTAATCCAGGCTTAGCCCTGCATGGCCTCCGATATGTTGTATGTATGTGTATGTGTGTTGAAATTCATCTTCTTGGTTCTTTCGGTAATGTCACGTAGAAGGGAAGTAATCAAATAATAAAAATAAAAATAATAAAATATATTAAATTATTTTATTATTATGTTTTATTTTTATTATATTATATCATTTTATTATGTTTTATTTTTATTATTTTATTACTTTCCTTCTACGTGACTTTACCGAAAGAACCAAGAAGATGAATCCCGTCAGTCACGAAAGCTTTAAATCGAAATGTGTTGAAATTCTTTCGCGCCGTACGTATCCAACCGTGCTAATCGGAGGTGCACGGGGGCTGGGGGGGGATGTGGGGGGAAGGACAACAAACTAAACACGTTCTAAATCGACCGCAATTCCGAGTGAATCTCTGCTCGTTGGCGGATAGGAGATCAGCTTTAGCTGATGAAGAATTGTCGCACGCCAGCTGTTCAGGAATCGCGGTTTGCCTCGTGCGGTCCGAGATGGCCCCACTCGCACGGAGGCTACCGCCGCTCGCTGCGTCTTTCTCCTGGTCGATTATAACACGGAGCCCCCCTGCCCCACCCCCCCCCCTGCTTTAGCTTCACGTTTTTTGGCCAATGTCCATTTCCAAAAAAATAAATCTACAAAACATTTCCGATGTCTCCGTAGCCAGCCATATGTATTTATCATTTCTAGCCTTTTCGGTCAACCACTGCTTGATGAAGGCCTTTTCCACCACGCCGTGTCAATCACGGTACGCTATGAACTCTGCTTACCGGGTTCGACTCCTGGCCCCGCAGTAACGCCACGGTGGTGAGATGTTAACTATCTCGCCTGGTATGCAGGAGGTCGTGGTTTCGATCCCGACCCTGACGCCTGCTGTGCATTTGGAGTTTTCACGTTCTCCCCGTGGTCGTGTGGATTTCTCGCCGGGACCTCCAGTTTTCCCTCTACATTTAGAAGCATGAGTTTAGAGCCTTTGGCTGCTGTGCATTTCCACATGTTAAATCACTTCATTGAACTATCATTTGCGGCCAGTTCGCTTCTGAAAAAATAGCTATATAGCTCAGTGGGCCTTACGTGGTAAAATATATATTTTTTAAATGTAGTTTTTAAAGAGTATTGTTTACTGGTGAGCGACATTCGAATCATTCCAGGTGCTCGCGTGCCACCTTTACCAACTCGCGCTGACCAGCTTGGTGAAGTATGTCCAAACAAAGCCTCTGGTGACCCAACACGACGGTGGAGAAAGGGTCTTCATCCAGCAGTCGATTGATCAACTGTCTGCGAGGCAACTTCCCTTGCCCCTGCGTGGGTTAGGGGCTCGTTCTGACCTCAAGGGGGACCATGGTGCTGATGATGAGCGATGTACCGACCCGTGGTGATGTTTGAAACGAGGTGAAATATAAATAAACGAGTGGATAAAAACACCGTGGCCGACAATGTTCACCACGCTAATCTTGTGGGATTTTATTTGTTTTTAGATATTTCTGAGCTTCAGAACTCTCTTCCCTTTCCTGTAATTGTTGAGTTGACAGTTGGGGAATACTTCTGTTATAATTTAAGAAAATTTAGGAAACAGGTGGAGGTCGAGCATGGGGTGAGCGGGGGATGTGGGGTGGACGGGGGGGGGGCTGCTTGACTTACACCGTGCATTAACCGTGACATTTCACGGGAATGTTCTCATTGCTGGCACGCCGAGCAAAAATCATGCCCACTTACGTAACACCATAAACAATGCGTCACTCGCTCCCACGCCCGCTATGTTCTCTATCAGGAATCGTCTGTGAAGAACGGAGATGGCTGTGGGTGACTTTGACTTTCGAGGACGTCAGCAGCAGTGAACTGGCAACGCTGAGCTCCAGGGCTCGAATGCGTCACTGTCTTTTTTTAAAAAAGTAATCTCAGAAGTAGTTATGTGACATCTGCTTCCGCGGACCGCTCTCTAACACAGCGGTGGGGGGCGGGGGGGTCCCAGATCTTTGCGAGAGATCCGAGTGACATTTGCCGTTCCATGGCGAAATGCCTTTTGGTACAATCGACGAATACATTTTGTCGAAATATACAAATGCGTGTGTGTATCTTGTAAGTCCATGACGCACACGGCCACAAATCGCGTCATTATTCTTTCCTTCCGAAAACGAGTCGCGGGATGTGGGATCGTAGCTCGAGCCGTGAGTCCCACGCGACCACTCAACTTTAATTACCCCCCCCCCCGCCTTCTGCCCCCCTCCCCCCCCCGCCATCTGCCCCCGTCCCCTTCTGTGCCCCCCCCCCCAACTTTCTAATCCCAATCCTCCGTGGGAACTGTGCCGCCGAACATGGAAGTGTCGCGTTAGGGCTGCATAACGACCACAATGCGCACCCAATAAACCGCGTTGCGGTTATCACTACGTTTGTTCAATGCACGTAATGCGTGTGTCTGCGTTTGCACGGCCGTTAGTTAACCCACTGCTGGATGATGATGATGGTTTCCGCATAACGTGCACGCCGTGATGTTAGCCGTGGTGCGGCAATCGAACTCGGCTCGGCACAAGTCGGCAGCGTACAGTGCCTCTGACCACTGCTCAAAGCCGCAGTCGGCACTTCCCAACGATTTCACACAACAACAAAAAAAACTTAAAAATCCCCTAAAACCCAACCGTTGCGAAACTCACCGCAACCCCTCACCAACAACACCCCCGTGAAGCTGGGTGTGTCGTTTCAAAAGGGCATCGTCGTCGTCGTCGTTGTCATAATCTGGTAGATTAGTGTAGAGACAAACAAAGTTTGGCTGGCTGGATGGCTGTCGGAGGGAGGCAGGGAGGAAGAGAGGGAGGTGCGGGCTGATAATTTTAATAAAATTAAAGCAACAACAATTACAACATCACGCCGTCGCCCAGGAGACGGCTCGTTGAAATTGCTGACGTGTGGAGTGGTGCCAGGTGGATGTATTACGACATTGCAGGATCGTCAGAGGCCTTCATCCAGCAGTGGACTGACCATGGCCGTTGACGATGCCGATGCAAATACATTGTATTTGTACAATCGAATTGGCTAGGAGAAATTGGGTTGCGTTGACCGCCTGGCTTTGCCAGCTTGTTTTGTTTTGGTTTGTTACGTGAACGCCGCTTGATGCGTGTGTGCCTTGTGGGGAGCGGTGGTGCAGCGGTTAGCACGCTGCGTATAAAAACCCGGCTACTCGAATTTGATTCCCCCCCATGGCTAGCGACACCGGTGACGATTGTCTTAACCGGTCCTGGGCATTTTCTAGGTCGACTCAACCTCAAATGAGTACCTAGTGCGATGTGTGAGCATCGCCACTCGGGAGACAAAGGCGGCCGGGCGTGTATTGCTGGTCCCCCACCCCCTCGTGTGCCGTGCCGGCCTACATAGGTGCTCGCTAACAGCACTTGCCCCAACAGTCTGTTTGTCTATACGGTGGATCTTTGTCTTTGCAGTTGTGTAAGACCGCACCGTGCGAACCGTTGCCGAGACACGCGGCTCGGTTTTTAAGATCCAAGAGAAGACAAAGACACAGCGAGAGAGGCTTTCTTCCAGTCGCTCCTAGAGTTGATGAAACTTTTCCCAAGCGTATCCCGACTGCGTGGTCGTCGCCACGAGGTGAAACACTCCGTTCAGGTCTCCCAGAGCTCGCAGCAACAACAGCAGCAGCAGCGGCACACGGTCGCGTGCTTAGAGAACGACCCACTGAAGCGGATTTCACAGAACTACCTCCGAATTCCCTTCAGGTGACGTCTATTTCACGCGGCACGGAGCAGAGTTTTCCCATCCGCCCTGCGACTGAGAATAACGACCGTTGAATGACCGTTAAACCGATATTTAACATTCTGAGAAATGTAATGTCATGATTTTTGTGAGTGTGTGTGTTTGTATGCTTGTGCAGTCATTGTTGACACGCCTGAGATCATTAACTCGCTACACTTGAGACCTCGGTTTAACCACAACTCAGTGTGTGGTAAGTTTATGGGTCTCTGCGTGAGTCTATTTGTCTCTATGTACGAGTC